>NC_056734.1:964330001-964332501 GCF_019279795.1 Protopterus annectens | reverse complement strand
ATATATATATATATATATATATGTGTGTGTGTGTGTGTTTGTGTGTATTATATATATATGTATATACAAAGCTCTCTTCACCCAAGACTGGACTAGACAGTCAAGAGGAGAAGGTAAACACTTGCACCACACCACACTCATCACATAGTCCCTCAAAACCTACACCACCAAAACACACACATAGAAATACAAAACACACACCTACATTTGTGGAGGCTCTCAAAAAAATCTACCCAAGCAACAGGGATCTTCAAAGCAGAAACGCAAGCAACCTCCACCCCCGCAACACAACCCAAATGACACATAGCCCACAAACTCAGTGTGCCACTCAACCACAGCCCATAAAACATAACAACATACCCAATACTCTAGTCATAGGTGACAGTACAGTCAGGCACACTGATGTCCCACTCGCCAGGCTAAACAAGGAGAAAGTTACTATCAGCTGCCTGTCAGGTGCCAGGATCCCCACATAACGCATGCACTCAGGTCACTCCACAAGTACAAATATGACTCTGTCATTGTCCATGTTGGTGGAAATGACCTGAGACATACCTCCCTGAACTACATGAAAAGAGACATGGAGGAGCTGTCTGATCTTGGAGCCCAGGCAGGTATGACCCCAGCCCTGAGTAGCATCTTGCCATCTCCCAGAATGATACTACAGTACAAGGATAAAATTATTGACTTCAACAATTGGCTAAGGTTCTCATGTCATTCTAAGGGGATCCACTATCTGTCTGTCTGGGATGACATGATCGACAAACCAAATGCTTTGCTAGAGATGGCCTGCACCTGTCACCCTTGGGATTCCAGATACTGGCTAAGGCTCTTGCCACCCCTATAGTGCCTTTTTTAGGCAAGATTCAAATGACAAATTCACCACTGTAACAGGTACAAGGGTAATGTTACTTAATGCTAGAAGTCTAAACCTCAAAATGCACTCACTCGAGGCACTCCTTAAAATGGAGAACATCGATATTTGTGCAGTGACAGAGACCTGGTTCAAGGCTCCAGAGAGCACCCCTGCATTACCAGGCTATAATTCATACCACACCTTTCGGGCACCTAACCTGGACAGAAGCACTAAAGGTAGAGGCGTATCCATATTCATTAAGGATATCCACAACTCCAGGCTAGTTGCTCAGCATAATGCATCTGAGATTATCTAGGTGCAACTAATTCTGGTCAAGACTGCAGTCCAAATTGTAGCTTGCTACAGATCCTCCACCATGCCCTAGGATTCCCACTCCTTATTTCTTGATGCACTGGAAAATATTAGGGTACAACCTAACAACCTAATAATGGGCAATTTCAACTACCCCACCATTAACTGGGAAAACTACTCATGTACCAACTCTTGTGCTCAGCGTTTTCTGGAATTCCTAAAATCCAACACCTTGGATCAACTTATCCACACCCCCAGCAGAGGCAGCAATATCGTAGACCTGGTCATTACCAGCATGGGCAACCGGTGTTCCACACTATAGGTCAATTCCTTGTTGATCAGATCAGACCACAAGCAAATCACCCTAGGCATCCACATCCCACCCCCACCCCCCCATTAGGGAAACCACTGTAAAAAAATTTCTCCAAAGCCAACTTCACGCTTCTTAAGACAAAAGTGGCAAACTTCATGACACCCATGCTGACGGACAATAAAGGTACGACTGCTGAATCCTATACAATTGCACTTTATAAGCACTTACACAAGTGCATGGATTGTGCAATCCCTAACAGAACCAGGATGCTATCCTCCAAAAAAAGGAAGCCAATCTGGTAGTCCCCTGCCATAAACAAGCTCTACAACAGAAGAAAGAAAATGTTGCAAAAACAAGTAAAATCCCATGATTGGAGGAACTCTGTGGTCAACCTCAGTAAGAAGCTGAGATCTCTCATAAAATCCTCCAAAGCTAGTTACAAAAACAAAATCACCACTGATTCTAAAGTCAACAACAAAGCATTCTATAGCTATGTCAAGAATCTCAATGGCACACTCAGATCTGCTCTGAGTTACAGCACAATGGCACTAAATATACAGAAGAAACTGATATTGCCAGCATCCAGGTAAACAGGTTCAGTGCTAACTTTACCCCTCTCTCATCCCCTAAAAGGCCCATCTCTATACTGGAAGAATACAAAGTTCCTGTAATCACAGCTGCACAGGTAAAAAGCACACTCTCCAAAGCCAATAACACAGCATCCATGGGACCTGATAACACCCCAGGCTGTGTTCTATATGAACTACAGAATGAACCGGCACCCCACCTAAGTACCATGTTCAATCATAGCCTCACCTCAGGCGTTCTGCCCACTGAATGGCGCACAGCAATGGTTATCCCACTCCACAAAGGGGGAGCCACCATGGACCCCAAGAACTACTGCCCCATTAGCCTGACAAGCCTGTTTTGCAAGGCTATGGAACGTATCATCATGGAACTTATAAACAATGACATTGGTAATCTCCAAACTCTGGACACTACCCAGTTCGGGTTTGTAA
>NC_056734.1:964285001-964320001 GCF_019279795.1 Protopterus annectens | reverse complement strand
GCCCAGCTTAGTAAGTTTATCTATGGTTCCAGAGTGGGGGGGTGGTGTCAAAGGCCTTGGCAAGGTCTAGATAGGCTGTGTGGACCACCTTACCCTTGTCCATGGCTCTGGAGACTGATTCAAAGAAGTCAATCAGGTTCAGGAGACAAGATCGGCCCTTCACGAACCCAGACTGGGTGGGGTCAGTGTTTGAAGGTTGCCAGTGACTTTGTTTATAAGTTCAATGATAATATGCTCCATGGCCTTGCAGATAAGGCTTGTCAGACTGATGGGATGGTAGTTTCCGGGATCCAAGGTGGATCCCCCCTTGTGGAGTGGGATAACTGTAGCTCTGCACCACTCAGTGGGCACGAAACCTGAGGTGAGGCTATGATTAAACATGACCCTTAGGTGAGATGCCAGTTCATATTGTAGTTCATGTAGTACACAGCCTGGGATGTCATCTGGTCCCATGGATGCTGTATTCTTAGCTTTCGAGAGTGCATTTTTTACCTGTGTGGCCGTTATTACCGGAATTTGGCAATCTTCCAGTATTGAGATGGGCCATTTAGGGGGTGAGAGGGGGGTGAAGTTGGCACTGAATCGCTCTGCCAGGATATTGGCAATATCCTTGGGATCAGTATATTTAATGCCATTCTGTTTTAGCTCAGAGCAGATCTGAGCATTGCCATTTAGATTCTTGACAAAGTTATAGAATGCCTTGTGGATGTCTTTGAAATCTTTGGCAATTTTATTTTCGTAACTAGCTTTGGAGAATTTTATGAGGGATCACAGTTTCTTACTGAGGCTGGTAAGGAAGTTTTTTGCATCCTGGGATTTTCCTCTTTTCTGCAACAGTTTCTTCCTTTTGTTGTAAAGTTTGTTTATGGCAGGGGACCACCAGATTGGCTTCCTTTTTTTGGATGAGAGCATCTTGGTTCTATTTGGGATGGAACGATTCATGCATGAGCGGATGTGCTCGTACAGTGCCTTATTGTAGGATTCAGCAGTTGAACTTTCAGTTCCCGTCTGCATGGGTGTCATGAAGTTTGTCACTTCTGACTTGAGTAGCATGAAGTTGGCTTTGGAGAAGTTTTTTATGAAGGTTTCCTTACTGGGGGGTGGGGGTGGGATGTGGATGTTAAGGGTGATTAGCTTATGTTAAGACCTGACTAACGAGGGGGTGACCATAGGTGTGGAGCATTGATTTCCCATGTTGGTAATGACCAGGTCTAGGATACTGAAGCCCCTGGTCGGACTATGGATTAGTTGATCCAGGGCATTGGAATTTATGAATTCCAAGAACCGTTGGGCAAAGGTGTTGGTACATGAGTAGTTTTCCCAGTTAATGGCAGGGTAGTTAAAATCACCCAGTATTAGGGTGTTTGGTTCTATCTTAATATTTCCAGTATGTTTAGAAAGGTGTAGTGAGAATCATGGGTATGGTGGGGGATCTGTAGCAAGCAACAATTTGGATTGCAGTCTTACCTAGTGTTAGTTGCACCTGGAGAATTTCAGATGCATTTTGTTGGGCAACTAGCCTGGTGGTGTGAATATCCTTGGTGAATATTGACACTCCTCCACTTTTAGTGTTTCGGTCCTGCTTTGGTGGCCAAAAAGTAAGGTAAGAGTTTTAGCCAGGTATTGCAGGGGTGCTGTCTGGAGCCTTGAACCAGGTCTCAGTTACTGCACAGATATCGATGCTCTCCATTTTTAGGAGTGCCTCAAGAGAGTGCATTTTGAGGTTTAGACTTCTAGCATTACCTTCAGATTTTGCATGCTTGTACCTGTTACGGTGGTGGTTTTGTCCTTTGAACTTTGCCTAAAAAAGGCACTATAGGGGTGGCAAGAGCCTTAGCCACTAACCTGAATCCCAGGGGCAACAGGTGCAGACCATCTCTGGCAAAGCATCGTGGTCTGTCAGTCATGTCGTCCCAAGCAGACAGATACTTGATCCCCTTTGAATGACACCAGAAGCTTAGCCAATTCTTGAAGTCAATCATTTTGTTCTTATATTGTGGTATCATTCTGGGCGAAGGCAGGATGCTACTCAGGGCTAGGGTCATACCTGCCTGGGCCACATGATCCAAGAGCTCTTCCATGTCTCTTTTCATGTAGTCCAGGGAGGTACATCTCAAGTCATTCACTCCAACATGGACAATGACAGAGTCATATTTGTACTTGCTGTGGAGTGACTTGAGTGCATGCGTTATGTGGCAGATCCTGGCACCCAACAGGCAGCTGACTGTAATTGTCTCCTTGTTCAACCTGGTGAGAGGGACATCAGTGTGCCGGACTATAGAGTCACCTATGACTAAAGTGTTAGGTTCATTGTCTTGCCTTAGGGGCTATTGCTGGGTGGCACACTGGTGTTGTGAACTATGTGACACTTTGGTTGTGACTGGTGTTTGTTTGCATTTCAGCTTCAGAGGTCCTTGTTGCTTGGGCAGGTTACAGTTAAGGGCCTCTGCATATGTGGATTTAGTGTTGCTATATGTGGGTGTTGGTGGTGTGGGTTTAGAAGGGCTGTGTGTTGCTTGAGGTGTAGTGTGAGTGTTAAACTTCTCCTCTTGACTGTCTAGCACAATCTTGGGTGGAGAGAGCTTGGTTTCCATTTTGGCTATTTAAGTGTATCTCTCACAGGTTGTAGTGTTGGGTTTTAGGAGGAGAGGGTTGTCTGTGTACATGAAGCAATTGCTGCATTGCCCCAGTATGCCCAGATTCACCAAGTGGACAGGAGAAATCACCAGAAGCTGACCCTTGCACATGCCTGGTTTGGTGCTTTTTTTTTTTTTTGTAATGTACAGGAGCTGTTTTCCCTTACCTTAGCAAGGTACTTTGCAATTATAGGCTGTTTAGTGCCTACTATTAATTTCTCCTTATTAACAAGGAGAGTTGAGTGCTTGTATCAGTTTAAGGCTTCCTAGTGCTTTCCAGCAGGTATTAGAGAAAGTGCTAGTCACAGGGATGCTTAAAGGTAAGAAGAAAAAAAAATGCACACTGCAGTGTGCACTAGAGAAGTTAGATGTGAAAGTAGGAAACTTAAGTTTTACCTGTTTAAAAAGTTAAAGTTTAGTGGAGAGTTACTATTTTTAAAACAGCAAGATGGGTTGAAAGGGGTAGTCACTTTTGTATTCTGGTACTATGGAATACAGTAGGATGGCCAATAAATTTAAATAGTTGAAGGGGAGGGGTTTTTGATTTTGTGATTACTCACACAAGACAGTGAAAGTAGAGAGGAAATGAGATATATGGTCAGATTAACATAAGAGGCAGACAGGGAGGGTTTTTGATTTTGTGATTACTCACACAAGCCAGTGAAAGTAGAAAGGAAATGAGATATATGGTCAGATTAACATAAGAGGCAGACAACTAGAAAGAAATTCGGCTTGACTCAGAAGAGAGAGAGAGCTGTGGTCTCTTTTGAAGTTTTAATATGCTGTTAAAGCAGAATGCAAGTAAAACACAAGGTAAAGAGAACAAACTACAGTATTTAAAATATACAAAATACAAAAAATAAAAGCAAACTAACCTTTCCTTCACAGCAAAGTGTAGCAGAGTCTGGATATATAGGGTCGTACTAGGCTATCGGCCCTAGGGCCTACTATACAAGCCTAGCCATACCAATTGCTTGGATATTTCTTCCCACAATATTTACTTCCCTGGAACCCTGCCTAGCAGGGCGACTGACGTGATCCCCAAGGTGAATTTCCTATCTCCTATCCACTTGTCAAGATTCCTTTTAAAGAGGGCCAAGGAGGCGCTCTGCTTAACATGTGTGGGCAGTCTATTCCAGAGTATGGGGAGTCCCTGGGTCAGAAACCTATCCCTCCAGCATGTTTTGTTCATTGTGATAATAAGGTTTAGATCACTGGAGTGTGTGGCTCTGAGGGATTAGGATTATTTGAAGTGGAGCATGTCCAGCCTCTCAGAGTTTTACACGGCCTTGTATGTTAAGCAGAGATCACCTCTGAGTAGACGATATGCCACAGAGTATAGCTGGAGATTTTTTTGCCAGTCAGCATAGGGCATCTGCTTTGGCCAGTTATTCTTTTAGTGAGGGATTTCTGTGGTCTTTCCAGCTGTTGCAGATGTCTTGTGAGGTACATACCAAACGAGGCGTTGTACTCTATAATTGTCTAATGAGGGATGAGTACACTGGAACAATGACTTCCTTTTTTCTGGATGAAAAGCCCTTAGTGATGAGGTGTGCCACATAGAAGGATTTCCTGACTGTTGTGGCGATGTGGTTAACAAAGGTGAGACCACTGTCCACCTGTGTCCCTAAGTCTCTCATCACACATTCAGTGTTTAGTGTACTGCCACCTATGTGGTAGTTCATGGGTATATGTTTTTTCCCAAAGGTGATAACTATACATTTCTTGGCAGTAAGCGTGAGCCCATAGCTCTGGCACCAAGCATCTGTTTCTGTAAGGCCCTTTTGTAAAATATTGACATCATTTGGTGATTCAGTAATGGCTCCCAGTTTGCAGTCATCTGCGAACTTTGTTAGCCAGAGTCCCTTAGTGTTGGCCTGTACTTCAGAGAAGTAGATATTAAACAAGAGCAGTCCAAGAACTGAACCCGGAGGTACTCCACTTGTCACCTGTCTAGAGCTGGATTTGGAGTAGGCTACTTTTACAGTCTGGGTTCTGTCAGTAAGCCAGTTGGCAACCCATCGAGTGACATAGGGATTTATGCCCAGCTTAGTAAATTTATCTATGATTCCAGAGTGGGGGATGGTGTCAAAGGCTTTGGTGAGGTCCAGATAGGCTGTGTGGACCTCCTTACCCTCGTCCACAGGGAGGGTATATATATATATATATATATATATATATATATATATATATATATATATATAAACACAAACACACACACACACACACACACACACATATATGCATACACAGACACACATATATATATATATACATATATATATATATATATATATATATATATAGACACACACACATATATAGACACACACTACAGGATGTCTAGGTTATGTACTGAAGACTCATCTTTTGAAAGTGAAACAGAGTATTTGGCTACCTGTTTTAAGTCAAGGGGGTTATGAGAAGGTTAGTGTGGACTATGTTACTTATGCTAGCAAGAATGCTAGACACAGAAAGGCAACCCCCTGGTACTCAGCCAAATGAGTATCAAATGTAGTAGCTGCTAAGAAATGGGACAGCAATAATAGTAAACAATGAATATTTTTAAGTTACAGTAGAGACGTTGGGGGAGTGTGTGATATTATATGAAATAATTAGAAGATTTTACTTAGAGATGACACAATCAATGCAGTTGTAGGTGACAAGCCTTTCTTTACTTTTAAATGCAACAGGAATTTGAAGGATGTGCTGTGCAGTGAAAAAGGTTTCAAATCTGGCAATACCTTTAACTCTAAATGACAGGGAACCTTTACCTGCAGACGTTGCAAAGCTTGCCCCATGATAATGAGGCAAAATGTCTTTATTCATCCGACAACAAGTAAACATCATATACCGTAGTTGTATGCTGATTGTCAGACAAAAAAATGTAATATATTTAGCTAAGTGTAATGCTTGTGATTCATTGTATGTAGGCAAAACTAACTGCTGGTTAAAAGAGAAAATCTTAAAGCATTTATCTGCTATACAATTACAGAATAAACATAATGCTTTATATTAGCATGTTAGCTGCAATGAAGGGCATACATTTGCTTTTCTGCCGCTACAAGTTATCCAAGTTATTCTGAGGGGTGGTGATCTGGTGAACTTTATGGAATTTAGTGAAATACAATGGATAACTGAACTCAGTGCAGGTAGAAGCCTGGATCTGAATGGGATATTCTTGCTCAAACCAATTTTAAAATGACGTAGACCTAAATACCAGTTTGTGATTGGTTGATCATTGTTTAAATAGCCATATTTTATTTGTTGTTTGATCTTTAGCTTTCTTTAGTCTTGTATTTTTATTAACATTTGTAGGAAGAATGTGATCCTGTGTTATTCCACACTTCTACTTCCAAATTACTTTTAAAAGCTATGCATTTGTGTTTAAAACCCAGCTGGCCTATGGCCTTGTCACTTAATTTGCAGTTGTGGCAGAACTGTGTACTCCTGTGAGATTTTGAGCCTTATTCATTCATTATCGCATTATTTCATAGACAGTGATAGTGTAAATTTATGCATATCCTGCTTTCTTATACTGTAATAGAAGGTTAACAGTGAGAGAATTGTATTTGCTTCAGTTTGTGCTTCAATGCTTCTGTACGCTGCTTAACTTTTACCTGCTTAAAGTTGCATTCTCTGTCTACCTCAAAGATATATATATATATATATATATATATATATATATATATATATATATATATATATATATATATATATATATATATAAGTTTATGAAAGAGCTCCAATACTGCCTTTATTTGATTGTATGCCTGTCTAGTTAGACTCAAATTTCCAGCACAGCACTACCCCCACCCATCTTTTATCCAAGAATTGGAGAGGTGTGGCTCTATGAGTAACTAGCTTACAAAAATAAAATAACAGGAAAAAGAGAGATGTAAATTACTTTAATTATTAAATTTTTCTAAAATCTTTGAGTTGCACTTAGTGACAAGTATAGTAATAATACTTTGTATTTTTCTGCTCTCTTCTATCTGTTTGCATTTTTAATTTTGTTCTGGGACCTTAGTCCTGTATTTTTATTAACATTTTTCAGAAAATTGTGTTTCTCCATTATTCTGCACTTCTATTTCCACAGGCAGATTTACTGATCAAAGCTATCCATCTGTATTTTAAATCCTGCTGGATCATAGTCTTGTTGTTTAATTGACAGCTGTGGCAGAGCCGAGCATTCCTACTAGAGTCTTAGTACTTAGTACTTCCTACTTAGTCATTTATTACTGCATTTTTTCCATAAACAGTGTTCCTGGTAAATTTCTGCATAATCTGGTGCCTTAAACTATAGTAGAAGCAAGGTGGATTATGAACTTGAGAGCTCATTGCCCTCCGGGGCTTATTGGGAATGTACCGCTTAAACCATTCTTATAGGAATGGAGGATTAGTAATAAGAGATAGTGATCTGACTGGACAGAAAAAGGGGCCTGTCAGAATATATTAAATGTGAATGGAGGCTTCTCTTCCAGACAGCTGACTTGACCAAATAAACTGATTGGATGAAATGTGTTTTTAACTGGGAAAACTTAGGGGCTTGTTAGAATCTGAAGAAGGCTGGAATGCCGAAAGCGCTTGTCCTTACATGAGTATTCTGTTGGAATAAAGTTTTGTTCTATTGGTTTTAAGTACTGATTCACCTGTTTTTATGTTTGCCTATGGTGGTGGGTTTTCATTCTACATTTTACTCTTTGCTTTGGGCTATCTTTGGTGGTGTGTCTTTTTCATTCAGAAGGTGTTTCTGTATTTTATTTATCTGTTTAAAGTTGCATTCTGCATCTGCTCCATCACTAACTAACACATTAAGCTAAACTTTCTGAAAAAGCTCCACTATTGCCATTATTTGACTGGATGCCTCTCTAGGTAGCATCCTATTCCAGGACAGAGCTACTCCCACTCAATGTCTTTTAAACAAGTCTTTTTGAGATGTGGAGCTTTGAGTAACTATGTTTTCAAAAGAAAAGTGGAGAGAGAGAATTAAATTAATTAATTAAATTCTGCTTAAATATTTGAGTTGCACTTCGTAATCTGGTGATAATATTTGGTATGTTTCTACTTTGTTCCATCTGTTTGCATTTTTAAGTTTGGACCTTATTCATCTATTTTTATTAAGAGTAGAACAGTTCCAACTTCGACCAGATACCTCAGAAAACAAATAAAATCCATAAAAACAGCAAAAACACTGAGGTAAGGCTCCAGGCTTTAAAAATTTATAATTTGTAATAAATCAAGGTGCTAGCTATTCTATTTATACTGATTGACACATAAAACTTAAAACATTCTTAAAAGTGTATTCAAAGTACAAACTCTATGTTTAAAAAACAATACTAATAAAGTACAAAAATGCAAAAATACATAAATACAAATGTAGATATAAATATAAGCAAAGTTAAAAAACTAAACTAAACATTTTTAACTTTGCTTATATTTATATATACACTTGAAGAAGCCTGCTAGGTGAAAGCGCTTGTGTCCTGTGTTCATGAACAATAACTTTTTAAAGCCTGGAGCCTTACCTCAGTGTTTTTGCTATTTTTATGTTGTTGGAAGATTGTGTTTCTGCATTATTCAGCAATTAGAATTATTAGTAAAAACTATTCATTTTTATTTTAAGCACTGCTGTCCCACAGCTTTGTCATTTAATTCACAGTTGTGGCATATCTGTATAGTTCTGTGAGATTTTGAGCCTTAGCCATTTATTATTGCAATGGTGTTATTTGAAAATTTCCGCATAGTCTGTTCCCTTAACCTGTAGTAGAAGTTCAATAATAAGAAAACTGTATCAGCTGCAGGTTGTGCTTCAGTGTTTTTATATTCTGCTTATCTTCTGCATGCTTCAAGTTGTATTATTTGCTTGTCCCTTACCCATTAACACATTAAGGTAAAGTTTCTGCAAGAGCTCCAACATTGCCTTTATTTGAATGGATACCTCTCTAGCTAGCCTCCTAGTTCCAGCTCAGAGCTACCCCCACCCAGTGTCATTTGTCCAAGACTTGGAAAGGTGTGGAACTGTAAAAAACTAGCTTTAAAGGAAAAAATATTATTATTTTTTTTAATTATTTTAATTCTGCTTAAATATTTGAGTTGCACTTAGTGACTGGTAATAATACTTGTTCATTTCTGCTCTACTCCATCTGTTTGCACTTTTAAGTTTGTTAAGGGACCTTATTCTTGTATTAACAGTTGTGGAAAGATTATGTTTGTTCATTATTCTGCACTTCTATTTCCATAAGTGGAATTACTTGTAAAAGGTATCCATTTTTATTTTAAACCATTCTGGGCCACAGTGTTATCATTTAATTCACAATTGCGGTAGAGCTGTGTACTCCTGCCAGATTTTGAGCTTTAGTCATTTATTATTGCATTTTTTCCACAAACAGTGTTAACTGGTAAATTTCTACAAGTCTGGTTCCTTTAACTTTAGCTGACGGTCAATACTGATAGAATTTTTGTTGCTGCAGTTTTTGCTTCAGTGCTTTTGTATGCTGCTTATCAGGTTAAAGTTGCATTCTGTATCTGCCCCATCCCTTACTAACATATTAACCTAGAGTTTCTAAAACAGATCCAATATTGTCTTGATTTGATAGTATATCTCTCTAGCTAGACTCTTATTTCCAGATACCCACACCCAGTGTCTTTTATCCAATAACTGGAGAGGTGTGGAGTTGTGACTAACTAGATTTTCAAACAAAAATGAAAATGAGAGAATTAAATTATTTTAATTATTTCAATTCTGCTTAAGTATTTAGTTGCACTTAGTGACCTATGTGGTATTTATACTTTGTATTTTCTGCTTTGTTCCATCTGTTTGCATTTTTTTTAAGTTTGTACCTTAGTCTTATATTTTTATTAACAGTTGTGGAAAGATATATTTCCACTAGCAGAAATACTTGTAAAAGCAATCAGTTTGCATTTTTAACCTTGTTGTCTGTTAGTCCTGAAGTTTAAATTATAATTGTGGCAGAGCTGTGTACTCCTGTGAGATTTTAAAAGTTAATCATTTCTATTGCATTTCTTCCATAAAAAGTGTTACTAGTAAATTTCTCCATAGTCTGGTGTATTAAACTGTAGTAGAAGGTCAACAGTAAGTGAATTGTCTCTGCCTCAATTTTTGCTCTAGTGCTTTTATATTCTGCTTATCTTTTACTTGCTTAAAGTGGCATTCTGTGTCTGCCCCATCCCCCACTAACATATTAAAGTGTCTGAAACAGCTACAATATTTCCTTTATATCATTGTATGCCTCTCTAGCTAGCCCCTTAATTCCAGCATAGTACTGCTCCAACTTTGTGTCTTGGAGAGGAGGAAATATGAGTAACAAGCTTTTCCTAATAAAAGGGAAAAATTATTTTAATTATTGCATTTCTGCTTAAATATTTGAGTTGCACTTAGTAACCAGTGTGGTAGCAATACTCTATACTTTTCTGCACTGTTCTGTCTCTTTGGATTTTTAAATTTGTTTTGGGCCCCAATTCCTATGGGAAGATTGTTTTCTTTCATTATTCTGCATTTGTATTTCCACAAGGAGAATTACCTGTAAAAGCTTTCTGTTTGTATTTTAAATCCTGTGGCACATAGCTTTATCATTTATTTCACAGTTGTGGCAGAGCTGTGTCCTCCTGTGAGATACTGAGCCTTAGTCTTTTATTACAAATTTTTTCCACAAAGAATGTTACTGGTAAATTTCTGCATAGCTGTCTGACTTGAAAGTAGTAGAAGGTCAACTGTGGTGTAATTGTCTGTGCAGTTTGTACTTCACTGTTTTTATATTCTTCTCATCTTCTAACTAATTAAAGTAGCATACTGTGTCTGCCCTATCCCCACTAAGACATTAAGTTAAAGTTTATGGTACAGCTCCAATATTGCTTTTATTTGATTATATACTTCTCTAGCTAGCCTCCTATTTCCATTAAAGAGCCACCACAACCCAGTGTCTTTTATCCAAGACCTGGAGAAGCATAGGAATTTAAGTGCCTAGCTTTTCATAAAAAATAAATAAATGAAAGAAAGAGAGAGAATTACGTTATTTTAATTATTTCATTATTATTTCATTATTATACATTGTTATATGAAAAGCGCAGTCAGGGTCTGAACTGTCTGCAAACACAAACAGCTAAAGATAACTTTGAGTATGGGTCTACCTGTTTCAGCTAATTATTCATTATCCCCTGGAGAGCACTCTGCTTTGGCTTGTAAGCAGCCCCCCCCCCACATACACACATACATTTTCTTCCATTTCTCTTTGATTCCCTTCTGTTAGCAAATAGTATCCATAACTGATCAAATACTGTGTGTGTTTGTTAATTTAATTGTGAGCACAGTAGCCTACAGATACAAAGTTATGGTGTTTTCCATCTGATAAATGATTAAGAAATGACTTATAGCTTCACAACAGTTTTTGGTCAATTCTGATTCTTTTTCTTAAATACAAACTTGCCTTTGCTTGGATCTTGGATCATTAGCAGCATTACAAAAGAACTGCCAGCCCACACTCGTTTCCCCCTTCCCCGTCCCTGTTTATTACTTTAAGCCAATCCCAGAGGTAATAATGACAGTTAATAATGACAGTGTTTCTAACCTTAAAACCCTAAAATTTATATTACACTACAGCAGCTACCCTTAAAATTATATTAAACTACAGATATTAAAATAAAGAGCTTTAACTCTCTATTCCCTTACCTTATAGCTCTAGGAAGCCTTAATAAACCTTGTACTCTGGATAAGCCCCACTGTGCTTGGGCTCGCTCCATGCCTCTCCCTGCCCCCAATTCCCAACCACCCTCAGTACTACTAGATTTATAGTCATGAAGCCACACCCCTTGTTACTAGAACCTATCAGCTTACATCTGTCATAATTTCTCCCACCCCTACTCCATTACCTCAAATTCTACCACTTTATCTTCTGGTGTTGTACCATCCAAGTAATACAGTTCCTTCAACTCACACGTCCCATCACACATAATGATATACTCCTCTTTACTACCCCTTTTGCTTGCCCCATGCCTCCTTACCTTGTATGAAAACCATTTTTTACTGGATTTCAGTACCCAAGAGGCCACACTATCACCCCAGCTGTAAGTCCTTGCACCACTTACCAATCATACAGCACTGTAACCAGCCCCACAACCTGTTCACTCTATCAACATACCAATCCCAGATAAATTAGCTCCAGATCTAAACACTACCATCAACTTATAAATAAATTCCTGAAATGTATCATTAGGTTTAAACCTAACCTCACACTTGGTGGTGATATCCACCCAAACCCTGGCCCATCCACTCCAGATAAATTTAGCCTCTCTACCTGCAATCCAAGTTATATATCTACAATTAATAGGCCACCTAACTCTTGCCTGGCCTGTCACCTCAACATTAGAAGTATAAACAACAATGTACATGAACTACATGCACTCCTGGCTGTCCACTCCCCTAAGATACTCTGTTTATCCGAAACCTGGTTAAAACCTAACACCACAGATAATGAAGTGTTACCACCCGTGTATATCATACTCAGGCTGGATTGTGCTTCTACGAAGGGGGTGGGATAGCTGTTCCCTATAAATCTGTGTTAAAACATCACCACTGAAGCTATATAACCACCTCAAATTTATAACTCAGAGATTCTTGCCACCAAATTGCAACTTAATAAAAATAAATGTATTAATATCATCTGTATGCACATCTCCCCAGGAAATAATACATCTACACTTGAGGATACCCTTCACTTGCTATCATGTAAGTACCCCCAAGAAACCTTACTACTCAGAGATTTTAACATAGACTGGAACACCTGTTCATCAGAATCCCCAATCATCTATGTTAACCTGCATGCATTTACACAAATCATAACCATCCCTGCCAGGATAAGAAAACCTAGCCATAAAGAAAGCATACTTGATTGGATACTTATCAATATTCACTCCCAACTGTACACCTCTGGGACCCTCCCTGATGACTTAAGTGATCACCTTCTTACCTATATAATTAAACATAAAGCCATCAACCCCCACCAACCCATACTCAGAAAGGTAAGAAACAGGTTCAAAGACGGCCGCTGTTCTGTAAACACTGCTAATCTATAGTTCTTCAATCCCTATGAATAAAATTAACCCTGAGGTATAATCAAGACAATTTTCGAAAGAATATCCTGAGCTAATAACTCTAATCAACACTCAGAAACACAGAAAAGAGGAAACAATCCTGAAATAACAACCAATCTAACAGGATTCTAACAGATTAACTGAAGCAGAGGAAAGAGACAAGGAAAAAAAGCAGTGTGTTCAGGCCACTTCTCATACTGAACTTTATCTACAAACCAAGGAGCTTTACTTGCACAAAATGTCAAAAGAAGATAAAAATATGGACACTACAACAACAAAGACTAAACTCTTGGAACTACTATCACCTAAGAAAGAATTAAACTCTAAAAGACAGAAAACAACAAAGCAACTAGAGTCTGCAAAATCAGGAAATAAAAATAAAGCAGATCAACCTGCAAATCTGGAGGATATAAAAGCAGCCTTGCTACCTATTCAGGAGGCAATAAAGGAACTGTCCACCCAACTACAATCATATGGAGAATGAAGAAAAAATAACTTTGCTATCCAACAAATCTGATACTTATGAAGCAGACATACAAAGCATGCAAGCAAAAATTGTTGATCTTGAGGCAAGATCCAGAAGAAATAATTTAATCATCAGAGGATTGCCGGAAAATATACAACACAATGAACTTATTCCATCGATTATACAAATATTTGCAACACTACTCAAAGATCAAAAAACAGCCCACCAAATAATAATAGAGAGGGCACACAGAGCCCTGAGAGAATCCCAAACATCAAATATTCCGAGACCTGTGTAAGACAAACTTCTTAATTTTCAAGATGTTAACACAATATTACTATCTACAAAGAAAAATGGTGGGTTTATATTATGGAACAATAATAAAATATCACTTGCCCAAGATCTGCCCCTACAGATTAGACAAGCTAGACAATTGCTATCCCCCTACTGCAAGTTTTTAATCGACAGAAAAATAAAGTTCCAAAGGAAATATCCTAATACACTAATAATTTCTGTAGATCGAATCAAATACTCAATCGCCAACAACAAAGAAGCAAAAGCTACCTTCATGTCTGTTTTCAAAAAAATTCCCGCCATAGACAACTAGATACACCCACCGAAGTGGATTATTGAGCCTCCGAGACCGGCTGCAAGCTATAATAACAACCGAGGACACATTTTGCCATTATATTGCTTTACCTTGCCCTAGGCCTCATTTCTGGAGTGGCGCGACTCTATTTCTTGTTCTACAAGCCACGAGGGTCCCAAAAGGAAGTTTACATCACAAACGCCTTGCTGATTTTCCCACGGGGGGATCTAAAAACCATCTGACAGCTCCAACAGTCGTGTACAAGAGGTGGCACTTCGAGAAGTCCGCTCACACACAGAGTCCCCCTTCGAGAAGTGAAAAGGTGTTTTTAATACAATACGTTGATTGATGCCTAACACCCAACACACACTGATCACATTAAACTACCTCAGCGGAACTTATCAAGAAACCGAGAGTCGAGGCCCATCTATACTCTATGTGATCTACTTTATAAAACCCACTGCTCCAAATATCGAATACAAATGTATGAATCTTGTGTGGCGACACCTGAAAGGTTATGTACATGTAGGTTGGTTTTTCAGTATTAGTAAGTGAATGGCAGATGTTAAATATAGTGACAAGTATGGGCTATATGAGACTTTTAATAAATGCTGCTGAGAGGAAAGAACTGTTAATAGTGGAAGAGGTGAAGACCAACTACTTGCAGCTTTGCAACAGGTATAATTGCAAAGTGTTCACCAGGCTGCTGTCAGAGACTATAGATAATGTGAATACGTACAAACGCAAATTGTTACAAATTAAACTAAGAAAACTAAAGAGGGATCGACAGGACTTTGCTGTTGGTAATATTTTTACTTGGCCATGTGATACTATGCTGCCTGGCAATAGGCACGCAGGGATGGATGAAGAACGATGGAGTGACATCATTGGAGCTTCTGTTGAGGCTGGAGTTGGCGTTCGAGCAGCGTGTGAGAATGGAACGACGTTGGGCACAGCCAGTGAGGCGAGTGAACATCTTGAAGCTAGTGTTCATTTGCCAACAGTAAATTCGAGTGAATCCATGGGTGCAAGGAGGAAAGTTGTGGTTACAACAGCGGAAGTACACCATGGAGCCAATGGAGAAGTTCAAACTACACTGCAGAGGCAACACCCATTGCCACATTTGGAAGCGGTTACAGCAGCTATACAAGCCCTGGTTTTTCCGCTTCCTATGAGGGACAATTCGCTGAACCGGAGAGCGCCTCAGGGGTCAGGTTTTCAACCCAGGGGCAGGAGCAACACGCCACAAAAGAAAATTCGAAGAAGTGAAGGAGAATACATACACAATAAAGAAAGCATTCCAGAATGTAAGACATTAATAACTAATCTTTCTAAACGTACTTTAACTAATTCTGAGATTAATGTACTTTCTAAGGGTCTGTCCTTCATACCCACTAGTGATATGAATATAACAGATTTGATTTTTGACATTAAAATGTTCACAAGGAATCTGATGCTTAAATATATATTTCATCAGAATCAAGTAAGTAATAGTAATGATGTCAGTCATGTCTTTAATAGACCCAGTACGTATGTCCCCAAACAGACAGCACTGATTAATGCGTTTGAACAAATAGTGATGGATGATATATATAGAGTACATAATAGCAAAGTGAATAAGAACAAGTGGCATAATCTCAGTAGGAGTGAATCAGAAGCTCTACATGATCTTGAAAAAGATGATGACCTGGTTATTAGACCTGCAGATAAGGGTGGGCGTATAGTTGTCCTAGACACTGAGCTATATGAAAACTTGATGTATGAGATGTTAGGCAACACTGATTTTTACAAGAAAATTAATTACAGTGAGGTGAAAGGAATGGTAGAATCAGTTAATAATTATATTAAACATTTGCACCATGCACAGATGATTACCAAGGAGCTAGGTGACTATTTCTTTAATATTAAATATACCATTCCGTATATAAAAGGCTTGCCTAAAGTGCATAAGAACCCCGATAGACCACCCATGAGGCCTATCGTCTCGAGTGGTGGATGGTGCACAGAAGCGATATCAATATATTTGGATAAGAAGCTTAGAACAATAGTGGATAGCTCTGAAATTATTCTTAAGGATACAGAGCAGTTTTTGCATGACCTTTTTGCTTTTATGAAGAAGGATATAACTAGTTCTGGCATTGTCTTAGTGACGCTAGATGTTGTGTCACTATTTAATGTAATTCCCAATACAGTGGGTTTGGGGTTATTACATGAATTAATGAATGATGTTAATATATATAAACCAGATGAAATAGTGATACTAATTGAATTAATGAGAATCGTGCTTAATAATAATGTATTTCTATTTAAGAAACAGGTCTATCATCAAATGAATGGTGTAGCGATGGGTAGCTCGTGCTCAAATACCTGTGCCAATGCAGTTATGTCAGCCTGGGAGAGAGTACACGTATTGAATGGACCCTTTAGTGACATGATACCTTTCTACAGGAGATTTGTAGATGATCTTTTTATTCTGTGGAAGGGTAATATGACAGAGTTGTTAGAGTTTGTTGATTATATTAACAACACAACAAGCTTTTTAAAATTCACCTTAAATTACTCTGAAGAAAGCGTGAGCTTTTTGGATGTATTAATAGAAAGAGATGAAAAAGGGGCTATTACCACAAGATTATATAGGAAGGAATGTCATGTAAATAGCTTATTATCAAGGGAGAGCATGCATCCTAAATATGTGTTCAGGAACGTTACCCAGAATCAATTTTTTAGGGCATCCAGATTGAGTGCGAGACATAAAGACTGTCAGGAACAGCTTGTTAAGACCTGTTATGAATTGGATGAGAGGGGTTATGAGAGAAGTATGATAGAGGAAGGCTTTATAAAAGCACAGCAAATGAGAGGTACAAGGGCCAGACCTTATTTCTCAGATAAATTTAACAGGAAGCTAAGACAAGTGAGAATAAGCTTAAGGTCAATATTTCCTACTCTAGGGATGTGAGGAAATATACAGAGATAGTTAATAACCATTGGAAAATTCTGATGACCGACCCAGTAATTAGTGGAGTGGTAGGATGTAAACCACAATTCACCTTTAAGAATAAAAAGAATCTCAAAAGGAGATTATGCAGCAGTCGAGACAAAGTGAATCTTGAGAATATGATTGGCACTAGACCATGTGGCAAGTGTAATCAATGCCAGTATATTTGCAGTGATACTCACTTTGTACATCCAGATACAAATGCACTTTATGAGCTTAGGGTTGGTGGTTCATGTTTGACCACCCATGTGGTTTATCTTGCTATCTGTAGCCAGTGCAACTGTTTTTATGTAGGCAAAACAGATCGCAGCCTCAGAGAAAGGGTTAGAGAACATGTATACCACATAGGGAAGGGCTCAGAGAACAACGCTTTGTCTAAGCACGTTTTGAAGGTAGGCCAAAAACATACATTTAGGTTTATGATTGTTGCAAGAACTTATGAGAATATGAGAAATAGTGACATTAGAGATAGAACCGAAGAAGCTGAAGCAAGATGGATAGCTATGCTGAGAGCCAACTTTGGTCACGGGCTGAATGACAGCATGCCCATTAAGCCTATCTTAAGAAAAAGGGGGCTACGTAGGTAAACAGATGGCTATGGGTTTATGTTTTTAATATATTAATATATTTTTATGCAATGTTTGCTATGAAATATCTGTATTTATATGTTTTTAAGAATTTTATTAAAATGATGCATTAAAATTGATGTATTTTTTAGAAGTTCTATATATTTATTAGAAGCTCTACATTGTGAACATGAAGATAGAATGTTTTCTAGATATATATTATGTATTTTAGATTTATTGTATTTTATTAAATAGTCACACTTTTGTTGTGTCATACACACTTAGCTTTAAGCAATGCTTTCTGATCTATAAGAGAGAATACAGCTTTAATGGTAAATGGGTTATTGAGTCACATGATTATTTTAGTTAAGTATATATAGGTGTGGTTTTCCTTTGTTAGTATACACCTGAGGAAGCAATACGTGAAAGCGCTTGTGTGACAATAAAGAAGACTTCCTATACTTTTATTTTTCGATTCAAGTCTGCTTTTTTACCATTATTGAAGACTGAAGACTGCTTTTTTACTTTGATTTGGACACTGGAGCCTTACCTCAGCATTTTGTCTGGATTTTTGTTTGCCTTTACTGTGTTTGCAGAGGTATTCTGGTTGCTATTGGGCATTTTCTGCATAGTACTGTTTTCTTTTTTCAGTATGCTGATGTCTAAGGAAAGACTGTAGAAATAAGTACAACTAACCACTCAAGAAAGGAGATCCCAACAGCGAAAACCTCGCATTTTAGATGTTATGGGTCACTACCATTTCTCAGCTGTCCAGAACCTCAGATAAAAGACTAAAAAACGTAAAGTAATGCTGATGCAAAAGGGTTATGCCTGTGCATGCCCGCCCCACACACTCAATTAACCTAACAGGTTCACAATACAAAGGACCTCTGGTCCAGTTTATGCAGCTGCTCATTTTTTTTTTTTTTTGCAGTCCTCCATACCGCTAAAATTGCTCTTACTATCACATTGAATAAAGTCTGGCTGCAATATCTCCTTCAAGCCTTAAAGATATCGAACTCCTCTCCAACTCCAATTAACAAGTCAAAAACATAGTTCTTGAAGAATTCTTCCCATCTCCATAGCCATCTTTACTTAGTTGAATTCTCTACACAGTATCCTTCTTAAAGTTATTAGAAATAATTGTTACAACAAGTTGGTCTTTAAGGGCAGTTACACTTGAGCCAACAGTACATATCACAGCTCAGTGACAAACACACACTTTATTTTCCTCCACAACATTAATCCACCTTCCTGACACTTTATTACTACACATGTTATAAGAAGGCAAAACGTCCCAAGTGCACTTGCCATGTTCATACCAGATTTGGTTGTACCCGAAAAGAGGTCATTGTCCTAGTGGAGATAATCTAATCAGCTAATAATAAATAAAATGAAATAAGTAAATAATTTAGTAGTATTCATCCATTTGTCTAGAAATTCTACAAAAGAGAATTCAGCTGAGAATATATTACTGCCCATCCAGTCAGAGACGGACCATGGTCAATGGGCACTAGGCAGGATAATAGATTGGCCCCCTAGAGTGGCCTCCCCTCTAACACCCGTTGCCCTGCATCAATCCCCTCCCTAGCCACACCAGTGATCCATTGCTTGGCTGTTTTTACCAGTTGCTATGGTCATTATTTAGGCCTATTCAATGTGCACGTTGTCTTCTTGTTTGCTTCTACAGGGCTTGCAGATGTTGAAGTGAAGTAACGCAAACACTAATGGCCTTTTGCTAGACGAGCAGTGTTGTCTCGCGGTGAAATCAGACTTAGTGAACCTTTCTCCCATTGGGGCTCACATTAGTTGAAACAGCATTGATACCCACAGTCAAATAAATTCATCTGTTCCAAATCCAACATATGCTGAAATCTATATGGTTCTCGGATGATTGGAACTAGACTGAGTGTAATGTCACAGATATGATTCAATAAGGGGTTTTGGGGTTTACTGAACAAAGGACATTAACCTTTGCATACAGTGACTTTTATTTCCAGTTTTATATAAATAATATCAACTTGATCTTCAACCTATTATATTGGGTAGCATGTTGTGAGAGGGCTGTTCAGATGTTATTCATAAGCTTCTGTAAATTCTAACTTGATGGTGCATTGTATCTTTAATCAGTATTTAATTAGTGGATTTGATAACCCAAAAATGTTGACTGACTAGAGTACTTAATGATCGTGCTTAACAGCGTTTCTGTAGAATAGAGGAACTAACACCTGTATAGGTATTATTTATAGTATAGAGAGTTTAACAATTTTAACAGGTTAAAACATTTTTTCTTCTTTCATGCAAGGGACAATGTCTCAAAGTTCACTGCAACCTACAAGAAGGTAATGTAGCACTGATATTAAAGAAATTTATACACTGTTTAAATTGTAATTGTTAAATTTCGATGGCTTATGATCTCAAGCTGATAAGATACTTGCATGTAAACTTAATGTACCATAAAACTGAAGCTTGAGGATCTATTTATTCACCACCCTATTCAGGGTATACACCTCTGAACTACCATTGATTAATAAGCAATAGCTGTTTAAGACAATTCCAAGAGATCTTTAAATAGATACATAAATACTTGTGCCTATTTTTATTTACTACTATAGACAGATAAAACTGTTACATAATCACACTTTTTTCACCAGGATACATTAGAACAAGAGTGAATAAAAGTAAACTTTCTGTAGAATCTTAACCCAGTGGCAGAATGAGGTCGCTCCAAAACTTTTACAACAAAATGACATTTAAGTTGTCAATATCACAGGACAAGAGTGGTAAAGCATGTGCGGTTAAATATGTTTGGAATATTGGTACTCTCAAATTGAATATCCCCCTAAACCAAGGGGTGAAACAACCAAAGTGAAGAGACTCCTTTTTAGGAGAGGAAGACCACTCATAGATTAAGTGCAGTCGGGAAATTTACATATTCTACTATTATGGTTAATAAATAAAGCTTGAGATAACAACTTACAGCTGGAAAACATATAAACATTGTTAGAAATAAGTTTTCTCCTTTTCTTTAAATTGATTTTGCATGTTTTTAACTAAGACTAAGATTGGTTGAAAAGTTGTTCTTTAATCTTTAATAATCCAAGTCAAATCTTATATGTAGATAATTAGGTTGCAAAAGTAATGTTTGTTAGGGAATGAGCTGGATAGGCTTTTTACAAATAAGAGTAGGTCACACAGGGTCAATACAATTCGCTTACCCATTATGCACTAACACACAACTTATCCTTATACCCATTCTACAAAAACATACAAGGTTCAAATCTTGCCAGACCCTGTTACATTCCTGGTCCAGGAGATTAGTGGGTAGGCACAGAGAAGGGACGGGAATAAAAGAATGCTTTCATAACATAATGTTGATTAGAAATAAAACTATTAAACTCAATCTGATATGTTTACGCAAACCTCAAGACTGTCTACACAAATCTAAAACCATATAAATGTGGGAATGGGATTCATAGAACATTAAAGGGCTCCGGAACATTAAGAAAAGAAAACTGTTTCTTCATCTAATTTTGCAAGCTAAGGCAAATTTCATTCTAATTCAAGAAGCACACCTAACTATAGAACAATGGTTGGAAATAAAAGAGAAAAAATGGATAAGAGAAATCAAAGCATCTGAAGGCAAAACAAATAGTGCTGGAGTAGCTATAATCATTAAGAACCAATATCAAGATAAAATCTTAGAAACCAAAATAGATAAAGAAGGAAGATGGTGCTATGTAATCCTTTCAACTCCCATGTATGACAAGCCCATCCTACTTCTTAATTTATATGCACCCTGTAACAACCAGCACTCCTTTCTTACATCACTGTACCCTATTTTAAGTTAATATAACAATCACCATATGATTCTGGGAGGAGACTGGAATGCATATCAAAACCCAAAACTGGACAAATCAAGCCTACATAGATCATACAATAAACAAGCAACTTTAGCATTAAGCGGACTTAAATATGACTTTAACTTATATGATCCCTTCAAATATGGTAATCACTCAAATAATTTTACGTTCTACTCTAATTGCCATAAAATGTGGTCAAGAACTGATTTTTTCCTAATTTCAGAGGAACTAATTAATCTAGACCCCACAGTATCCATACATACTCGTTACCTATCCGACCAGCCTGAAATTACCCTAAACATTACTAAAACCACCAAAAATAACACCCTTTATTGAGGATATAATTGGTCCCTGAACCCAAATCTTTTAAACAAAAAGGAAATAATTCAGGAAATACAGGGTATTCTCAAATCACTTCTGATGAATTTATCAGAACAACAACACCCTCCTGATATTGAATGGATGGCAACAAAAGCCCAAATCAGAGGTATCTGCCTCCAAAAAGTGTCTTACTACAAGAGAGCCCAACTCAGAGAGGAATAACAATTAGAGGCTAAAATTAAATCATTAGAACAGGATTTAATTAAAGACTTTAACACACAAACTGAAACAGAACTATTAAAATGTCAGAAACAACTTTTCATGATACACTAAAATAATTTATCATTTCATGAAACCAAAATTCTTGCAAAATATGCTAACCACATTCAAACGCCGTCACGAACATTAGCTAGGATCATTGACCAGTCTAAATCATCCTCTCAAATCACTGAAATAGCTTATGAAAATAAGAATTATACAAAAACTGGTGATATTATTAACATCTTTGAAAATATATACTCGCAAATCTATGGAGACCAAGAATCTCTGTCTCTAAATGAAAATATCAAAGACTTCCTACAAAATCTTAGGTTCCCAAAAATTGATCTGAAATTACAAAAAGAATTAATAGAACCAATAACCATTGAAGAAATAGTAGCAACAATCAAAAAACTGAAATCACACAAATCACCCGGTCCAGATGGCCTCACAGCAGAATTCTATAAAACATTCTACCATATCATCACACAAATCCTATTCCACATATTAAACTACATAATAAACAATAAAATTAATAACTTACACTTTAATGCATCAAAGAAAAGGCAGATCCCCAGAACCCGGATAGTTACAGACCCATATCATTACTAAATATTGACACCAAGATACTAACATCTATTCTGGCCAATAGAATGAAAAGAATAACGGACATAATTATCTCTACTGAACAATCTGGTTTTCTAACATCCAGACAAGCCAGCGATAATATATTAACAATACACACATTAGTTTCTTAAGCTAATCATAATAACCTAAATATGTACGCACTTATTATAGACGCTCATAAGGCTTTGGACAGAGTGAATATAACATTTCTATTTCAAATCCAACCTTATTTTAATATACCCCAAACATTTATACAAACTCTACAAACGTTATACAAAAACCCGTATAGAACACTATACATTAATAAAATGTGGTTGAATAGAATTCAAATATAAAATGGTACACGTCAAGGCTGTCCGTTATCTCCCTTATTGTTCAACCTTTATCTAGAACCCCTTTTTTCTAAAAATTAAACAGAATACATATCATAATGCCCCAATAATATACAACACAAAAGTTGCATGATCAGCCTTTGCTGATGATCTTAACATCTACTGTACAACACCAACCACAGATATCAAGAAATTACTATATACTATTGAAAACTTTGCATCAATATCAAACTATAAAATAAATCTTAAAAAGACCAACATCTTCCCTTTAAAAACTTCGAAACCTTTCTCACTTTTACCACTGATAGAAGTAAAATCTGAAGAAATTATTAAATACTTAGAGATTACATATTCCACATATAACAAAAACTTCTAGTTAAATAATATTAAACAAAAGTGGAACCACATCTTACTGGACCTAAATAGATGGAAAATATGAAACTACCACCACTAGCCAAAGTCTCGATTATAAAAATGAATATACTGCCCAGACTATTATACATTTTCATGTCCTCCCAGGTATTAATACCCAAGAAATTCTTTAAACAAATTCATACTGAATTTGCTAAATTTATATGGGAACCCAAAAAAAGTAGAATCTCATACGATAAATTTTTCTGTAAAAATGTTACTGGTAAATGTTTGCATAATATGATGCCCTGCACTGTAGTAGAAGGTCAATATTGAAATGTGTCTCTCCTCCAGATTATGCTTCAGTACTTTTATATTGTGCTTATCCTTTACCTGCATAAAGTTGCACGACTGTCCCCTTCCCAACTAATGCATTAAGTAAAAATGTCTAAAAGAGCTCCAGTATTCCCTTTATTTGATCAAATGAGTCTCTAGCTAGACTCCTACTTCCAGCATGGAACTACTCTCACCCAACGTCTTTTATACATGAAGTAGAGAGTAGTAGAACTCTATCTTTCAAACAATAAAAGGAAAGAAAGCAAATTAAATAATTTTAATTGTTTCAATGCTGCTTAAATATTTGAGTTGCACTTAGTGACCTGTGTGGTAGTAATACTTTATACTTTTCTGCGGTGTTTCATCTGTTTATTTGTATGTTTATACCTTAGTCTTGTATTTTTATTAAAAGTGTGGAAAGATTGTGTTTCCATTTTATTCCATACTTTGATTTCTACAAGGAGAATTACTATCTGTTTGTATTTTAAACCTTGCTGGCCCACTGTTTTGTAGTTTAAATCACAGTTATGCCAGAGATGTGCACTCCTGCTGGGTTTATTCATTGTTGGATTTTTTGCATAAACGGTGTTACTGGTAAGTTCCTGCATAGTCTGGTGCCTTACACTATAGTAGAAGGTTAATAATGAAAGAATTTTCTCTTCAACAATTTGTGTTTCAGCGCTTTTATATTGTTCTGATCATATACCTTTTTAAAGCTGCATTTTGTGTCTATCCCATCCCTCATTTGGCTAAAGTTTCTGAAACAGTTCCATTATCACCTTTATTTGATTGTATGCATCTCTTGCTAGCCCACTATTTCTACCACAGAGCTACCCCCACTCACTATCTTTATCCAGCACTTGGGGAGGTGTGGAATTGTGAGTAACTAGCTTTTCAAAAAAAAAAAAAAAAGGAAAGAGGGAGAATTAAATTATTTTAATTATTTCAATTTTGCTTAAAATTTTGAGTTGCACTTAGTGACCTGTGTGGTAATAATACTTTCTACTTATCTGCACTATTCAATCTGTTTGCATTTTGAAGTTTGTTCTGGGACCTTATTCTTGTATTTTTGTTAACATTTGTGGGAAGTTTTTGTTTATTCATCCTTCTGCACTAATACTTCCAGAAGTAGAACTATTTGTAAAAACAATCAGTTTGTATTTTAAATCCCGCTGGCCCATACTCTTGTCATTTAGTGCACAGTTGTGTACTCCTGTGAGATTTTGAACCTTAGTAATTTATTATTGTATTTTTAGCATGATCATAGTTAGTGGCAAATTTCTGCATAATCTGGTGCCTTAAACTGTATTAGAAGGTCATTAGTGAGAGAATTGACTCTGCTCCAATTTGTGCAGCACTGCTTTTATATTCTGCCTATCTTTTACCAGCTTAAAGTTTCATTCTGTGTCTGCCCCATCCCCCACTAACACATTAAGCTAAAGTTTCTGAAAAAGCTTCAATATTGCCTTTTTTTATTGCATGCCTCTCTAACTTGCCCAGTTGTTTTCCTCAATCCTCCCACCCTTATTACTTCTGTTGCCTCCACCCCTTATGATAATTTGATTTCCAAAGTCCCTCCCTTCTCTCTTTCCTTGCTACAGACTGTTGTGTTAGCTATTTTTGTACTCTTACCAATCATTTTCTTTCCATACACCCATGATAACGTGAACCCACTCAACAAACCTGTATTGCTCTTGAGTAGACTTTCTTGTTTATTGTCTAATGTTAATTGCCTAATGAACATTTTCCAGGACATCAGCAAAGCTTGCAGTCCTAGCCTGCATTCAGTAAGTGGTTTAATTGCATCCAGTGCCATCCAGGCAAAGTATCTTTGCTTAACCGCATTTAAAGTTATTTTGAGTGATAGCTACTGCTTTTTGCTTTTTATGTGTGCACTGCTCTTCCTCTCATTAGTATAAGTCTGTCTTCAATTTGCATTCAGCAAGGAATTTCCAGCTAGTTGTTTTTGTAGTTTGTGATTTCATTACACTTGTGGGTCTCTTCTACTGTGTTTTTACATTAGGGGGTTATTCATCATGTGGCAAGAGTTTTTTGCCTGGTCTATCTGAGTTGGGGAATACACAAAAGGACTCAAAGTTTAGTCATTTTATTTGCCAGAGGGCTCATTAGTTAGTTTTCTGTATCTACATACTGCTATAAACGTTTGCATTTGCATGGGTTACCAATGCCCTGCACTGCAGCTAAGGTGGCCAATTAGTCAAGCAAAGCCAACTTTGAGATTAAGACAGCTGCCCAGGTGGAAGACAAATGTATGACCTTCTGCAGCTATGTCAGAAATCACAAGGGGAGCTCACAACAATGTGCTGAACTGGTGGTTAATGGTGCCATATTCACTTAGCCTGGTGATATACCAGACCTGTTAGTGGATAAATTCATTTCCAACTTTACCCCCTTTCACCCCAACCATCCTCTCAAAAATACCATCAAACATAACTCCTCCAGCTACAACTAGGGTGCATGTACTGACTGCATTCACTAAAGCCAGGAACACAGCCTCACAGGGCCCCAGTAACATCCTAGGATGTCTCCTGAATAGTCTAAAATATGAGTTATCAGAACTCCTGGAGTCATTATTTAGCTATAGTCTTATAACAGGCTTTATGCTACTTGAATGGAGGACTGTGATGGTCACCCCCTTCATAAGGGAGGACCTTCAACAGATCCTGGAAACTACATAACCATTAGTCTGACTAGACTTATTTGCAAAGCCATGGAAAAAATTATCATGGAAATCAGGGACACAGGAGACCTTCAGACACTGCCTCCATTCCAGTTTGGCTTTGTCAGCGGGAAGTCGTGCTTACTGAATCTTTTTGACTTTTTTGAAAAGGTCACTAAGGCAATGGATGAGGGGAAAATGGTGTGTACTGCCTACCTAGATCTGGCAAACGTATTTGATATAATACCCCACTCAGGCATTGTCAACAAATGTATGGAACTAGGTATAAACCCCTTTATAACATACTGGATAGCTAACTGACTCACTGATAGGACACAGGATGTTAAAATGGATGAGGCCATCTCCACAAAGAGGCCAGTCACCAGTGGACTCCCCCCCAGGGCTCTGTGCTGGGCCCACTCCTCTATGGCATTTACTTCTCTGATGTTAAAGCCAATGTCAAAGGCCTTTAGCTGACCAAGTTCACAGATGACTGCAAACTGGGAACACTCACTGAATACCCCCAAGATGAGAACACCCTTCAAGAAGATGTAATACAGACAAACCGTTGTTACCAAAGTCATGGCTTACAAATCAGTACCAAGAAATGCATTACAGTACCTTTCAGGAACTCTACCACCCCAGGTAACTACATCATCAATAAAACATGCTTAAAAGTTAATTCACTAATCATGGATCTGAGAACACGAGCAGTTAGTAACCTAGCCTTTTACCAGCATATGTCCAAAGTAGTAAGAAAATCCTTCTATATTGCTCAGCTTATAAGCAAGGGCATGGCATCTAGGTCCAGAGAGGTTTGCATACCACTGTACACAGCCCTCTTTAGGCCCATCATAGAGTATAATGCCCCTTTTGGTATGTACTTGACCAAGCACATGCAGCAAATGGAACGTCCACAAACGTTCCTTGCAAAAGGGATACAAGGAGTAAACACAATGTCCTCTACTGATTGTCTCAAAGCCCTGTCTTTTTACTTGGTATTATACAGACTTCTGAGAAGTGATATTTGCCTGGCATACAGACCATCCCTAGACCCTGTTTTGATGAACCTTTTGCACATTCACAAAACAAACAGCATCAGAACTATTAGATTAAAAGTCCTACATGTTTGCATATAAATAGGACATGTTAATGGACAGATGTGTTTCTTACAGAATTCCCATTCTCTGTAACAGGCTCCTCATCCATGTATAGAAGAGTTCTTCCCTGTCCCTATTTAAATACAACTTGGACCAATGAATGGGTAATCAGAAAATCTTCCCTGGTCTGCCTCCTATGTCTCTGATATACACAGGCAGTCAGTAAATCACATATAACAAAATAAAATTGTAAGTCACATTTGCATTACATGGCTATGCCTATAAGGGCCATTAGTCTAGTATACACCTATGAACCTATAAACGTATAACAACACTATAGTCCTTGCTGTGATGATATTTGTTTTATGATGTGTGCATGATGACAGCCTGGACTTGATGCTTAGGCAGGTTGCATGAAGCTGGTTTCCCTGTGTACATAGGCATTGCAGTAAATGCATTTCTTGTGGTTGGTCTACTTCTGTCTCTGGTGGAGATAGTTGCTGTAGATAGAGAGAAGCCATGGTCAGACACACAATGTGCCACCACTTCCACTCCACCATTATGTTTTTTGGAAGTAACATATGATGTGGATATCCACAAGGCTAGGGTAGATGTGCTGAAGTAATTCTCTTTCATTCACAAAGCACATCTTTCCCTGGGCATCCGTCACAGGAGAAGTTGCACCTTTTGATTGGGATGTGCATAGTGTACTCACATCTCTTATGAGTGCCCTGATGTGTTTGTAATATCTCACTTCAATGCTGCACCATCTGTTGAGGCTATGTTCTAGTGCACGCACACACGCACACACACACACACACACACACACACACACACACACACACACACACACACACATACACAAACATGGAGACAGCACCTCATCCCTGTTCAGTGTACCCATGTCTACTCATCCATTGCTTTACATATGAGATTAGTGAGACTTAGGTACCTGTATTTTCCTGGGTCTGTGGATGGCCTGCCTTTGTGCAGAGGGATGAATGTTGCTGTTCTCCATTCATGAGGCATAAAGCCTGTTTGGAGGTTACAGTTAAACAGCAATTCCAGAGGATCCAAAAGATCATGCTCTACTGCAACTGTTTGTGTACAATAATGTTATGCAACAGGGTACAGAATGAAAATAAATTATTGCATGTGTGTGACAGGTTTTTACTGCAGGACACCCCAGATACATCCAAGACAGTAGAAGTGGGCCTTCAGCAAGCCATATACAGATTCAGTAATGACCATGAGTTGTGACACGGCATAAATGTAGTTACGCTGTCACAATGGTCTGGAGATTTCACTAACTATGGCTTCAGGGCATATGTGGCATTATCATTAAGATGCCCCGGGTGAAATCAGCCAACAAAAACCTCTGATATATATGAGTAGTGTCTGGGTGGCCTGCAGACATAATATATCTTAAACTCTGTGCAGAGACTACCTGGCGATTGGTGGGAGTGAAAATCCTTGTGGTTAATGTATCTTCTGCTATGTTCTATCAGTGGAGCTTTTATTGAAGTGTGTGTGCAGTGTACAGCCATCAGTATCTTAGTAAATGAGATATGTGATAAAAAGACTATATTGTATTTCCTCTCTTCTCCTTTATGTGTGTTATGTTGAAACTGCATATGCTCCCCCACATGCAGTTGCATATCATGGAGGAACTGATGCAGTATCCTTAGGCAGATACCTGAAATTCAACCAGTGTTTCCCCTGTTTGCTGCTGAAAGATCTTTGTAGCTAGCATTCTAAAAACCAAACTTACCCTGCTATTCCTGCAGATGAGGTTGGCACATCTTGACCAATTCCTGCATGGTGACTTTGTTCACAATATAGCAGTCAACAATGTCATTGTATGGATGGCCTGAAATGCTAGGTGTAGATATATATATATATATGTATATACATATATATATATATATATATATATATATGTGTTTGTGTGTGTGTGTGTGTGCTCGCAAACTACTGGGTCATATTGTTTACTCACTTTGCATCTGTGGAGGAAATCATGTTAATAGTGCTCTTCACTACCACTCCATTATGCTGACATTTGCATACATATGCAAGCCACAGAATTTCATTGGGTTCTGAACTCTTAAGTCAGCATATCTTTTAATTAGCTACAAGCAGTGAGTGGCCGCTCATCATGATCATTTGCTTACCATGACTTTCAAATGTTCCTTAACCTCAAAGTGTTTCTTCACAATGAATGCTCATTTTGAACAGAGTATATCATCACACAATATGTTTCTTTACAACAGACAATGCATTCTTAAAATGCATGTTCATTTAAAACAAAGAATGTATTTCCAGAAGTCCACACTTACAAAGAAGGGTGTATTCACACACATATAGAACAAAGTACCATGATAGTTTGTTTACTTAGGACATCAAATGTATTGTCACAATAAGCAAGTATTCATGCACAACATAGTATATTATTACACTGCATTCATTTAGAATAGAGAATATAGTATCACAATGACCATCTAATTATTTCCTGTCTATTTCTTTTTGATTCCCAAATGGGTGGGTTGATCTTCTGACCCTTTAAAGCCATGACCCATAGTCCCAAGGAGCAGTTACAGAGCCACTTACAAAATAACATAAATAGTGACATTAAGTAAGATAAACCATAGCTTTTAAATATTTGTTGCAAACACATTTATTTAATACATATCTACAGATATACAAGAGATGTAAAATATATGGGAATTTAGAACAGTAGGCAATAACATGAGTTTACAGTCATGTGTTAACCTTCATCACGAATACATTTGCATCTAGCATCATTATGTAAATATTCTTTTGGTTCAGCCTTAAAATCACTCAAGTTCCTTGCCCCCTAACTTCAGTTAGAAGCTTATTCCAGAAATTTGGCCTGAATATGATAAAAGCTTTTTCAGCAACAGCTGACTTGAACTTTGGTGTGAACAAGGTAATGGCATATTTCTGGCTAATCTTCAATATGTATATTTGCTCCATGTTGGGATGTTTTGTTCTTACAGAGGACACTGAATGTGAATGGCAATTTTAAATAAAAATGAGATGTAAAGTGGTTTGAGCTTGAATAGGCAGCAAGTTGAATCAGTGGAGAAGGTTGCAGTAATGATGGCTAAATGAGTCAGTTAGCAAGACAAACTGAATATGGATGGGCATCCACCTTCTGTTTTAGGGAAAAGTACATTTCTTCACATTTTCCCTTCTGGCATCGGGGAGAGACAAGGAAAGGGCTAAAATAAAACCAAGGGATTTTTGTTCTCATGGATTTGGTAACATGTTGTTCTTGTTATCCACTATGATCAGGGGTAGGAGGTTGGTTTGTTTTTTGAGGAGATACAAATGCAATAATGTTGATTTATTGGGTTTATTAGCAGTCTGTTGCTGAGTCTAATTACACAGTAAAACTGTTAGGCAGTTTCTGCTGTAGTTCAGAGTCACAGTTCCTGACTCAGACAAGAAGAGACCATCTATGTACATAAGTAGGTCGAGGAAGGATGCATCATATTTTAAGCCATCTATAGATAGGGAATAAAGGACTGGGCTAAATACTGACTTTTTGGTGTACCTGAGTTAAGTGTACCCACTTCTGATAGGGAGCTGAAGAAGTACACCAAGAAGCTTTTGCCTTCCAAGTAACTTTTGAACCATTAGAATGCATTAAAACCAAAATAAAGGTTGACTTGTTTATCAAGAAGGATAGAGTAGTTAAATGTTTTGAGTGCCCTGGTCATTTTACTGAAGGACGAACCAGGGACCCAAAATGTCTCGAATTCCACGAAAACTTTATTTACGATTCTCTCTTAAAGTGCGATAGTTTTACATACACTTTTCGTTGCAGTAAAATACTGCTAACTTCTTCAGAAGACAAAACACATATTAACAATACAAGCCACTTATATAGCAGCCCACAACGAATTCCTAAACAATTAATCAATCAACTCATTAGGCAAAATCAACTTCCCACAACTTTGGACAATCAATATTTTTAAAAATATCAATATTTTTAAAAATATATTCCATTATTACTGGATACGTTAATGAAAAAGTATATGTTCAAAATATTTAGTACACAGTTTTTAAATATTGATTGTCCAAAGTTGTGGGAAGTTGATTTTGCCTAATGAGTTGATTGATTAATTGTTTAGGAATTCGTTGTGAGCTGCTATATAAGTGGCTTGTATTGTTAATATGTGTTTTGTCTTCTGAAGAAGTTAGCAGTATTTTACTGCAACGAAAAGTGTATGTAAAACTATCGCACTTTAAGAAAGAATCGTAAATAAAGTTTTCGTGGAATTCAAGACATTTTGGGTCCCTGGTTCGTCCTTCAGTAGTTTGTTTTTGTTGCACTTGTGTTTAGTAGTGGCCCTGGTCATTTTGCCAGAGTCTCCTCCTGTCAGAATATTGATATTCACATTGCAGTAGATATAACTGGTGGTGGTATATAATGCTGTCACTGTACTAAAGATTTTGTGAACGTCATGTTGATCACACAGGAGGTCAAAAATCTGTTCATAGGTAAATATTAAGCTAGCTACACTTGCAGGCCATTTTGAGTATAACCTTAACTATTATGTTAATCCCCAATCCCTGCCAACAGTTTTAAAAGACTGCACAGATTAGTTATAGGCAGGAGCGGCCTTAGGTCGACTGGTGCCCTAGGCAAAAGGGCACCATGGCACCCCCCACCACACCACGCAGTGCCCCCATCCTGGTCTACCTACACCAAATAAATACTGGAAGAGTGCTCCTACTAAAGCAGTGCCCTAGGCGGCCGCCTAGTTGGCCTATACCTAAGGCTAGCTATGGTTATAGGTCTAAATCATTACAGTTCTTTGAGGAATTTACTTTTTCAAGGGGATTACAACAGAATACTGAAAAAGATTTAGGGACTATACCTAGGTTAAGGAGAGACTGCAAATACAAGTGAGTGGTTCTTGAGACAGATATTTTTAGGATGAAAGGGTATAGCAGACTAAATTTTTCCCCATAGTTTGCGTTGAGGGATTCTAATTATTTCTTAGTTTGTTTGATAAAACAATGTGTGGTATTTATTGCAAATATGAGTTGATGTGTATGGGTTTAGGCTGGAAAAAAATGTTGGCTACGTCTGGGAAGTGAGTAGAAAGTCACTAAATTGAAGCAAAGGCTCTGTTATCACTGGTATTATTATCAAATATAGACTGTACACAATTTGAAATTGGGACTGCTAGATTTTTTAATTCTTCCCAGAACTGCTGAGGAGAGGACGTAATTGTCTTTTGCTGCATAGTGGTTATTCTCAAGGCCGTTCAGCAGTGTAGGTAATTGGTCCAATTGCTTGTTGTCTAGGTTTAGTTTCTGATATTTCTATGAATAGACTTTGTTTTTTATAGTTATTTTATCTCTATAGTTAACCAATTGATAGAAAGATAGCAGCCTGTATTGCTTTAAGTGTGTGTAAGAGGAACTATAATGCTTCATTTGGGTCTTCCCTATTATACATGGGCTGCCTGTTTACCATACCTTGCTTAGATAGTGACATTAGGTCTACCTGATATAATCTGAGGAGGTTTTTTATAAATTTTAAAAGACCACTGCACGATCATCAGGCTGTGATCCCTTAGATAATTGGGAAGTACGGTGACCTGTGTGAATTTATATCTGATACTGGGTATAATAAGGTCTGGGGCTGCATTATTTCTAGTTGCTGGGTTTGTCCTTGTTGATCTAATGACTACTTATTCAGTGCCAAAACATTGGAATATTTTGTTTGGTTAGAGTGCTGCTTGGCCTGTGGCTTTCATGTTGAAATCCCCAAGTATTGCTATATTGTGGGGGATACCGTTAAGAAGCATGCAACACAAAACTTGTAGCATGCTTAGAATAGTGGGGGGTGGTATGTACACTGAGTAGATGTGTAGGTGAATTTGGCCATTTAATGTCAAGATGTACTCAGTTACAGACTTTATGGCCACTTGAGTTTGATTTGGTTACTTGAATGGTATTCAGAGAGGTGGCATTCATTGCAGGTAAGAAGTACTGTGACCACTTGCTGTTCTGGTCTTATGGCACTGTGCATTCTGTGGATGTATCTAATAAAGTGAGTGGGAATTTTTTTGTTTGAACCAAACCTTGATAATAGGCACTACCTGTGTTTTTTCAGTAAAGAGCCATGCCTCCAGATTTACCATTTGATATTGATACTGCATATATTCAAGCATGTAGTTTTGAGCTCTTTAACTCTTTTTGGACATGAAAAGGTGCTGTTTTGAAAGTTTATGGGCTGGTACACAGGACCAGGATTTACATGTACGTCACATTAGAGACTGATTTTTAAGACTGTATGATAGAGTTCAAGTAGAAATCTTTTTACATGAGTTTTTACTTTAAGGTTATTCTGTAGAACATAAGTTTGTATGTGTAGATGCCTTTTTGCAAGCTATGTTAACTGCATATACACATATCTATATAGTAAGTATATTGGGGCCATCCTGAAATTGACTGAGTTACCGTCTCTCAGGAAGGAGGTTTGATGGACATTTCTGGGTAGGGAATCAATGAGATATAGGCAAGCTACTAAATGTTTATACTGGCAGGTAGCACAAAGGTCAAAAGGATTGGCAGTTATCACAGCTCAGTAAAATTCTGACTTGTTCATAATCTGCTTCCTGTTCCAAGGGTGCAGGGTATGAATCTTTTCACCTTCATTTGCCTACTGTGCAAAACGCAGCAAGACACTAAACGAGACAGTGCTTTGAGGCAATTGGGAATTTGGGCTAGGCTCCTTAATGGTCACCTGGACTGCATACCCAGTAACTATCTATGATCCTATGAACTGGTAAGAGAGTAGCGCAAGGTTTTATAGTAAGGCATGGCAAATGGGAAGAACTTAAGACTACAGAGGATACTGGTGGATAGAAGAGAGTAAGAGAGATGGGAAGGATGTAAATGGTAGCTGTAGAATGTATAGAGTGTTATTGTGAAGTGTACATTTGCTGCTTTTCTTAAGATGTGCAAAGTGGTTAAGTGCATGTAACAGAGAAGGGATCTGCCTATCTGCCACCAGACTAATGAGAAGTAATGTTAAGAGAAAGGGAAAATGAGTTGTATAAGCCTATTTGCCACCGGCAATAAAAAGAAAAGTTGTTAGAAGAGTTGGCTAAGAGAAGTATAAGCCTATTTGCTACCTAGGCTTATGTGAAGAGAGTTAGGAGAATTGGAAAATAAAGATATAAGCCTATCTGTCACTTAAGCTAAATAGGTAAGTGATTAGGAGAGTTAGCAAACAGAGGCATAAGTCTAGCTGCCCCCCCCCCCCGGCTATGGGTATGCAGGATGTTAAAGGCAGTTTCATCTTAGCTGCCACCTAGACAAAGGATAGGACTTCCATTATACCTGTCACTGGAGATGGAAGAGTCTAACTTTTTATCTGTCACCTAAGAAGAATGCACAGTATGTTATAGTAAGAGGGGAAGATGAAATAAAGTGGAATTTCAGAGACATGCAGCATGGCAGGTGCTGAGAATAAGGATGGCGAAATAAGGAAACAAAAAATGAGTGGACTAGGAAGTAATCAAAAGAGTAGTGGTCTACAGATAACAGTGTAGAGACTTAGCCTATTACCAAGGCTGAGGAAGGAGAAAAGTAGGAGGTGTGACAGCATATGCTGAGACTTTTTCAGCTTACCTGCAACATAAGCTGCTAAAGGAGAGTGCTTTATCTACCTGAGGTAGATGGATGAGGTGCAAGATAAGAGGAAGGTAGGGAGAGTTAGAAGAT